>NC_056749.1:202150424-202165424 GCF_019279795.1 Protopterus annectens
AATTACACCTCCTAACGTCTTGCCACTGTCCTGTAATTTTTCGTTTTCTTTTTTTCATCTTTGTCTTCTCCTTCCCCCAATATTTGAACCATGCAACTCAGAAGCTATTGTTTTAAACAAGAAACATGTTTATTAAATTATCACTTGAACATTTATATAAATAAAAACAAACCATACTGACATATTTTCGGTTGCAAACTTTATACATCACTTATAATCTATCCAATCATTGTCAGTCAAACATTACAAAGCTCATTCAGTTCCTGACTTCCCTTAAACCTCATTCCTCTTCCAGAAAATTATCTGTATGCATTGTTGCCACAACAACTCAGAACCTATTGATCCCAGACATACTTATTCACTGGGAGGGCCTAGTGACTTCTTGGGGAAGTGAGCCTTAACGTTACCTTGGTTGATGTTCTGGAAGAACTGGACTCCAACAAGAGGGAGAAAAAAAGCCATAGGCTGTCATTCCATTGAAAGACTTAAACAAAATTCCAGTGTTGAGTGGTATGACATAGAGTAATGTATAACATACATAGTGTGCACTTTCAAAATCATTGCAACTAAGTCTTTGTTCCATTACAGCTGTTCTATCCTGTTGCTCTGGCTAAGCTCCAGGTCTCCACCACAAACTGTTATAATGGTGCTCATCTCCATCTTTAACTTCCCGGAGTAAGAGAGTAGGCTACCTACTATGTCAAACGTACACATCCAGCTGAATCTTCTAGCAATGTAGGGTCATTCAATAACTGAGCTGCCATCTGTACACATTGACACACTAGAAAATGTTTGTCTAATTTTAAAGTTCACTAGTTTTGATCTCATGAATTTCTTAGGAAGGTGGTCACATGCATGTATGACCATATCCCTGAAGACCTGTCTTTGGTTTCTCTCACTCTATATCTCCTCACACTTGAAATTGTACAGTCGGCATTTTTTCCTAGTTATAAATTTTTCCTGAATCATACCATCCTCTTGAACTCTTTTGATTTCCCATTCCTACTTTCCGCAAGGGTATGTATATTAAACTCATTTATAAAGGACAGAGAAATTAACATACAAGATGTACAAATAAATTAATAAATAAATACATTGATAACAAAAAGTACAAATAAATTAATAAACAAATACATTAATAACAACAACACAGAATAAAGCAGGGCAACTTGCATAATAAGGAAATACAGAGTGTGAGTGTGCAGCTGAATATTACTTTGAAAACAGAAACAGGCTCACATATTGTTGGACTTTTCCAAACCACCAATGAAATATTCAATCAAACCGAACAGTTATTTTTTCCAATAATAGTGAAAAAACGGACCACCAGGGAGCTAGAAAAAAAATAAAAGTAGCATTTAATGTACCACAGTTAAAAACTTCACATTATACTCAATTTAAAATAAAAATAATCATCTTGCTATAATGGTTAAGTGCTATCGTCCCTAAACACTGGGAGTTTTTCAGAACCATTAGGTAAAAAGAGTTTGTCAGTTATAGAAGAAGCAAAATGATCATGTGACTTTGTAAAGTTTAATTACTTAACTTATAAAATACATTTGATTAAAAAATATATAGCATTCCAATCTAAAACAGTAAAGTTAAGTAAAATAAATGAATAAAATATATATTCTGTAATAAGTCAGATGGTGAAAAGTTTTCATCAGGAATAAATGCATTAATATTGTGCAGAGACTTCACACTGAAAAAAGACAGAAAACATATACATTGGGTAGATGACTGATGGTTAATATGTAGTGTGAAGGACAGTGGAAAAAACTTTTGTGTTCTGCTATTTCACTTTCAAGTAAATTAACCTTAAATTATTTAAAGTCAGTACTCCTCCTTACAGCTAGCGCCAAGGACTCCCGATCATCAGGGCATAAAATGGAAAAGGCACAGCACCCACATTGTAAAAACGTCATATTGCCTGGAATGCAGGATCCTCCAATAACATATCTTAATGAGCAGGGAATTTCATTAGGCTTTAGCATATGGGAAATAGATGGAAAATGACCTGTTGAAAAAAAGGCAAGAAGCAAATAACAGAGGGAGAAGGACAAAAACAGATTGTGAAAAAGAAATTTGTTCTATGGTTTACCAGTAAGGAAGAAAAAGAAAGATATAAGGTATGGGACACAGTTATTGCAGCTTTGGGAATATCACCTAAAGGGTTAAGAGGTTTTATTCATCTTAATAAAGAGACTATGATATTTTGTTCATGACAGGACAATATATGGAATGCTTCATAGAGAAATTTGAAGGGGAAAAAAAAAAGAATTGTAGTCTGTGGAACTCTTACATATTGCTGACTTTTAATAGACAAAAAAAGGATTGATGTACAATTTTGAACTGAGGTGGATAAAGAAGCATTGAAAGACTGCTTAAAAAATGCATGTAAAGAAATGTTGGACACTACGAAAATACATGATGATAGAGGTTTATGGAATAGGAGGTGGGATTGTGGGGTATTTTTGAAAATGCAAAATGACAAGATTGCATATATTCCAAGTGTAATAAATGTTGAAGCCACTAGAGGTTTTGTAAGATATAGGGGAAAGCCAAATACTTGTTTTTTCTATGGAAAGAGTGATCATTTAATAAGTAATTTTGACAAGAGAAAATGTTTAGTTTATAAAAAGATTGGACATGAAGCAAACAAATGTGATTTGATGTGTAAAAAATGTGGGAAAATGAGACATGATTGGGTTAATTGTGATGAACATCTACAATGTGATAAACGAGAACAGATACAAGAACATGTATATGATATAGAAAAAATGTAGAACATGAAAAACAAAATATCACACAAGAGAATAAAAAATGTATAAGGAAAATGAGAATAAGAAGGTGAAGAATTAGTACTAAGTGAAGAAGAAGAAGATATCAGCTGGAAAATAGTGAGAATAAAAAATAATTCAACAGGGAAAAGGGTGAAAGTCAAAAAAGAGCATTTAAAAGTGTGATTGTGAAAGATAAAAAAAAGGATAAGGGGTAAGATGGAAAATACAACAAATTAGAAAGAACCTGAAAATTGTGTCAATAAATATTAGTAGTATAAAGAACATTAAAAGAAGGCTAGGTGTTTTGGAATGGTATATGCTACTTTATATGCATCTAATTATTTTAGAAGACACGAGAATATTAGCAGAAGAAGAAGAAAGGATATAGATAGAAAAGTTCTGGCGTAAAAGAATTGTGTGGAATATGTGAAAATATACATGTTCATGGAATGCTGTGTTATATAATGAAATTGTTAAAATGTTAGATTATACTATAGTTAAGTTAGACAGAATAATAGTGTTGAATATAAGATGCAAGAAAGATGTGCATATAATTATTGCAATATATGCATATGTTACTAAAAATAAAACAAAGGAAATGTATAAAAATCTTAAACTATGTCAGAGTGAATATGGAAATAATATTAGTGGGAGAGTTTAACTGTGATCTAAGGAAAAGAAAGGAAGGAATGATATCAAGAGGGTATACAAAATAATGAAAAGTAGAAAGTTATATATATATATATATATATATATATATATATATATATATATATATATATATACATTGGACTTAGAAATGAGAATAAAACAGAGATTAATTATTTTATGATATCTGATAGTTTAAACATTATAAAAGAAGGTACAAAGGAAACAACTTTTTCAAATCATTTAGCTATATGGGTAGACATAAAGGAAAAGGAAGAACATATAAGGTTAGGTAACAGTATTAGAAGATTGAACATAAAGATTTAGATGAAGGATAGAGAAAGGAAATCAATCAATTATGGAAAGATCATGTAGAAATGAGAATATTCTATGAAAAGTGGATTGAATGGTGAATAAACTTTAAAGAAAATAAAAAAAAATGTTTTTTTAAAATGCCAAGTGATGAAAAGAAGGAAAGAAAAGCAAAAATATGAGTTATTAAGCCAGATAGTATTTAAAGAGGCATTAAGAAATAACAAAAACTTTTATGAAAGGATAAAGAAATATATGAAATGAACCAAGAGAAGATTAACAAAATGTTGTAGAAGCAAAGAAACTTTCTACAAGGGAAAAAAACAAGAAGTGGCTCCATATTTGAGTAAAACAGTGAGAGAAAATGAGAGGATAACAAGAGAATTGGAAAATAATGAAGGAGAAAGAGTGACTACACAAGAAAAAATATTTGAGGTAATAAAGCAGTGTATAAAAAATGCATTTAAGAAAAGAGAGATAAAAGACAGGCAAATTTGGAAAGTAAATAAGCTAAGTAAAGAAGACAATTAGATTATGGAAAAATATAAATATGGGAGAGTTTGATTAAATTTTAAAAGATTTGGATCTGGTGAAAGCTACAGGAATAGATGGAATTGAGTATCATATGTATTATAATATGAAAGAATGGCAAAAAGTCTATTTTGTAGAAGTACTGAATAAATGGTTAGAAAAAGGGATAAATAAAAAAGAGATATGCATGGGGGCCATGATATTTATATGGAAGAAATTGGAGAACAATAGTATTAAACAATATGGATTATAAAATATTCATGAGAATAACAGGGAGAAGATTAGGAAAAGGTATGGATAGGTTGATGGAGCCTAGGATTTTTGAAAAAATAGGGAAAGGAAGTCAAGATTTATTATGGATATTAAGAGACGTGCTAGATGATATAATAAATAAAAAGGCAGAAACAAAATTAATGGTAAGAGACTTGAGTAAAGCATTTGATAGAATATAATACAAAGAATTACAGAGCATATTAAGATATTATAAATGATAAAATAATAAAAGTTAAAAGATGAGTAGATGAGAATAATAATAATATATAAAATAATATTAAATGGATAGTTAAGGAAAGAAATAAAAATAGAGTATGGGATAAGACAGGGTTGTCCAGAAAGCAGTATATTATTTGCATTAGTTATGAATGTGATTCCAAATGAAATGAATAGAGAATTAAAAATGGCATGGTATAAGATGATAGAGGGAATATATGACCCTATTATTCTTATTTATGCAGATGACATAGTTTTAATTACTAAAAATAAGAAATGGATGGAACAAGGAATTAGAAAATTGAGTAAGTATCTAAATATGTCTGGCTTAGGTATTAATAAAGACAAAAGTAAAGGATCTGGATTTTTAGGTGAATTAGAATGTATTCACTTTAATGTCAAATAGATAGCTATCTTGGGAGTAACATTTGGAATAAACATGAAGAGAGAATTACAATGGGAAAAAGTTATACAAGAATTTAAAGATATATGTATATTTTGGAGAAACTATAGATTGTCATATAAGAGAATGGGGTCCAAATGGAGAGATGATAATTCAGCAAGCAAAGGAGAGTAGTATTGCTGAAAATGAATTCATCCTCAAGTCTTGGTGAGTACCTTCATGAGGTGGACACTGTTTTTCACAAAATCTCACCAAGACAACATTGATATATAGATTGTATTTTATATAGCACATGTTATGGACAGAAGTAGTTTAAAACATATAAACGATAGCTGGGTGCACAAGATCCAGGATAAATAAACTACCTAATCCTGGTAGGCGCACTGGTGCAGGGACTGGAACAAATGACAGTGTAAAATCCTCAAGACAAGGAAACATTCCTACAATGGTGCAAGGCCAGGCCCAGATGGAGGAAGCCCCCCCCCCACTTGTAGAAGGAAGTAGCAGTCCACAAAATTCACAAAAATTGAAAGGCCAAAAAAGAGCCAGAAAGAAGATAGAGTGGACTATTGAGGATAAGAAAGAAATGATGTATTGTCACTGATATGCAAGAAGCCCAGAATTTCCAGACACAAGATATACAAAAAGATTAAGAGAGAAAATAGAGGAAAGAAAAATACTTCCAGAAGAAAAACTGTCAGAAACTTCAAATAAAAAATTGTGTTCATTAATACAACAGATTTAGAAAAACATTATATAGACCAAGAAACTTTTATCCATTTGGGAAAAGAAGCATCCCTGGAAGTGGAAAAATATAAACAAAACAAAACCTAGAGATTTTTGAAAGGTACAAAAAAGAAATATGGACATTTTATTTATTTATTTTAAATTTGGTTACCAGGAAAGTTGAATTGGACACAAGTCCGTTTTAACCGGAGGGCCAGGGAGAAAAATGCCATGTTTATGAGGAAATAATTATTAAAATAAATGAAGGAGAAGCCCAAACCAAACTACTGGGTGTCATAGTTGATAACCTGAAGTTTGATGTGCATATCAATCAAACTATCAAAACCATTAATAAAAAACTTGTCTCTCTTTACAGAATCAAACCTTTCCTTACCCCACTTGCTAGAACTGCAATTGCCCATTCCCATCTACTATATACTCTTCTCTACGCTTCACCTCTATTCTTCGACTTAAACAAAACAGATATTAATAAACTATCATCCTGCTATAACCACATTGCCAGATTTGTTACTGGCACAGCCTACTGGACACACCACTGTCACAACCTAAATCGCCTACGATGTCTTGAACTGCCTAGCCTACTGGACATAAAGTCCTTTACCAAACAGAAAATACACCTGCACTAAAAAATATTTTCAGCCCCTACACCAGCACCATCATCCACTAGACTCCTAGTTCAAACATACAAATCCAACTACTCAGTTGGGGACTCTCTGTTTGCCAACTCTGTTGGAAAAACATGGAACAGACTCTCAGCTGACTTGACACTAGAACCCTCATTAACTCGATTCAAAAACAAACTCAAGAAATACTTCAAAACTCATTGTTTATGTCCTTGCCCTAACCCTGACTTGTGACCTCTCTCTTACTTAGGCGCCTTACCTTCAACTACTTCTAACTTTTTTCTACCACACCATTTCAGGAAGGGTCAATTGTATAATTGCTGTTCAATGTGTATTAAACCTGAATGTAATGTTATGTATATAAAACTTTGAAAATAATGTTATGTTTTGTAACGTGTTTTATAATAAGTTAGTACTATATGTGCTAAATGCTGGTATTGCTTACGACTGTAATCTGCTTGAAACTAGCATTTACTAAATGTTCAATGTGTATTATTATCTTAAAGCTTTTCTCCCCGGGCCTCCGCTGAAAATGTACAAATATCCAGTCAGACTATCCTGGTCAACAAATGTAAAATAAATAAATAAATAAATAAAAATACACAAAGTTCATACACAGAAATTAATATATACGATTTTACAATTTAGGGAAAGTGTCATGATACAGGAAGGGTTGCAGTACATGATACTATTATTTAAAGTTTTACAAGTAAATATCATGGCATCATACATATCAAAAGTCTGAGTGATATAGGACATGCCCTATATTATATAAGTCAGAGAAACAGGCAGGAAGTCTTGCATGAAACAAGCTGATCACACTATGGAGGTTCTGGGGCCTGCACTGTGGGAATGCTTTAAGAGGAAGAGAAAGTAGACAGTTGCTGGTTTGAAAGTATAAAGCATAGTTGAGGAAGGAAAGGAGAAGAGTCTTATATTGTGGATTGGTGCTGGCCAGGAGTGCCACAATATAACACTGTTCTCCTTTCTTTCCCCAAAGGAAGAGAGCTCTGATATGGTGCAATATTTATGCACAGGAGAAAGTCAAATTAATCAATACAAAAAAAGGCAGCCCCAAAAATATTCAAAGAGAAATACAGGCAAAGGCATCTAGATATGGAAAATTGCACAATAACAAAAATAAGATCACAAAAAGGGAACGTAGAACAGAAGATTAGTAAAGTAGAAGTTAAAAAAAATAGATGAAGTTATGGAATACTTGCAAAGTGAAGGATTTAGTGTAGAATGTTTGACACAGGTTACATCACAGCATGAAGGAACGAGACCCTAAAGTAAGTAGAAACATGAAGATCAGGAGACATCTGAAGAAGAAATATGGACATAGGAAAGAAAAAGAGATTTAATGTTGTTGTTGTCTTTCGGCTTTTCTTGGTTAGGGGTCGCCACAGTGGATCTCTGGTCCGCTAATGATTGGCAGTAGATTTTCACGAATGCCGAGGTGCCAGCTCGACGTCCAACCTTCAACGAAGGTACACCCATTTACGCATGTCTTTCGAACACCACCCAACCATGGGGAGGACATGCATACTCTACACAGAAGGCACTCCTTGCACTCCAGCCGAGAATCGAACGGGAGAACCTCCTGCTGTGAGGCAACAATGCTACCGCTGCACCACCGTGGAAGTATGGTGTAATATTTATGCAAAGGAGAAAGCAAAACTAATCAATACAAAAAGAACAGCACCGCAGATATTTGAAGAGAAATACAAGCAAAGACAACCAGACATGGAAAATTTTACAATACAAAAATGAAGAAAACAAAGAGGAAAAGTAGAAAAGAGGATTATTAATGAAGATGTTAAATAACATGAAACTGAGGTTATGGAATAACTGTGAAGTGAAGGATTAGTTTAGAAAATCTAACTCTGAAAACACCACAGCACAAAAGAGTAATGGATCTCCAAATTAAGGAGAAACATGTAGAGTGAGAAACCTCCGAACAGTTGCCATGTGAAGATGCTTTGGGGCCTTCCATGGGACACCAGTACAGACATTCAGTTGGAGCTGCACAGCAAGAAGAGGAACAGGAAACTGTGGCAACTCTGACATAATCAAAGTAGTGGCAAGATAGGTCATTGAGTTCCCTTATAAAAGCAACGAATGACACAGGATGAAACTGAGAGAATATGGCACAGGAAGATGCTCTTGAATTTCCTACAGAATACCCACAAGAAATGGAGAACAAAGAATGTGCTCTCAGTTTAGGAGAAAATGATCTAAGAGAAGAGTTGCTTGATTTAATAGAGCTGGAGAGACATATTAAGATCAATGAAAGAAATAGACTACAGAAAGTCAACCCCCCCCCCCAAGTTAGAAGTTTGATAAAACAAATGAACACAGTAATTAAGACTGTACAAAGAGATTCATGCAATATAATAGAAGTAAATAGGATATATTACTGTGCAGCTAAATTAATAACAGATAAAGTCTTACCACAAAAACACAGTGTAGTAAGGGGAAAGGAAGTGGAGAAAATGAATGTCACCATGAAAATATCAAAAAGAGAAAAATATAAAGCAATTAAGACAAGAAGTATCACTGTTAGAAGAGTTTAGGACAAAGAACAGATCAACAAAAATACGCAGAAAGATAGAGAGGATAAAAGCAATGCACAGTATCAGAACAGATCAGGATCTATTGTGCACTATTGTAAATAAACTAAAAATATCAGCAAAGACAGACAAAACTTAGAAGATATGCAGATAAATATAAAGGAAAGAGCAAAATAAGCAATTTATAGAAAATTGGGAAACACGGTAAAAGGAAATGAAACACCTCCAAAAAAAGAATAAATGGATACATTTTGGAGAAATATCTATGAAGATTCTGTGGAATATAACAAAAATATTAAATGGATAGAAGAAGTAAAAGAAAAAATAAGTTCAAATGTATAGGATATGAAATGGGATAAAGTAACGGCTAGAGAGATTGAAACATAGTTAATCGGAAAATCCCAGGGCCAGATGCAGTACCAAGTTCTGGCTGAAAGTATTAACATCTTTACATGAAGATTTAGCCATGAGTAAAAACTATTTATATGTGCACCCTGAAAATACACCAGACTGGTTAACAACAGGAAAACAATGCTCCTACTTAAGAGCAAACCTGCAAACTATCGTAAAAACTATAGACCAATAACTTGCCTCCTGATGACGTATAAATTATACACTGGAATTGATGCCAACAGACTTATAATCATTTAGAAGAAAACATAGTCATAGCAATAGAACAAAAGGATAATAATTTGCTGTTAAAGAAAGTCACAATGGAGAATTGTAAAAAGAGGAAGAATCTTAGTATGGCATGGATGGATTACAAAAAGTGACAGTGTCCCACATTCATGGATAAAAAAGTGCTTAAAAATGTATAAGATACACACTACATTGATTGATTACGTTACAGAGACCATGAAACTGTGGCAAACCACTTTGCAGTTAAGCCATGATAAAAGACAAATTAGTGTTCCAGAGATAAAAATTCAGAGAGGGATATTCCAGGGTGACTCTGTCACTGTTGCTATTCTGCCTTGCCCTTAACCCATTAAGTTATCTACTTAACAGCTTAGGAGATGGCTATAATTTGTCTCCCAGAAAACAAGAAAGTATAAAGACTTCTCATCTTTTTTTTTGTAGATGATTTAAAATGTATACTTCATCAGATGAGAAACTGAAAGTACAATTGCAAGTCAAAACCTTTTCAGAGGATATAAGAATGTCATTTGGTTTTAATAAATGTGCAAAAGCAACCTTTAAAGCAGGAAAGCTGCAGCACTAAAAAATCATCAGTTTGGGACAAGAATGTGATATAAAAGAACTTGAACAAGAAGGAGTATATAAATATTTGGGAACTGATAAAGAATCAACAATAAAACATAAACAAGTGTGAATAAAACTCAGTAAGGAATATTTTAGAAGACTAAAATTAATACTGAAAACCGCATTGACTTCTAGGAAGAAAGTCCAGGCTATAAAACAATTTGCTCTTCCTATCCTAACTTACAATTTTGGAGTGATTGGTTGACCCCACAGGTGTTGGATAGGTTACACAGGAAAACAAGAAGGATGCTTCATGCTCATCAAATGATTTATAAAAATCAGTGCATACCAAGATTATACATTCCCCATCCTGAAGGAGGTATGGGTCTCCTTGAAATTGATTACATGTACAGATCTGAAATCGTGGGACTGTATACATATCTGCTGACCTCATAAGACCCAAACATAGTGAAAGTTTTGAAACATGAGAAAAAGTCTCAAATGACTTCCCTGCTTAGTTTAGCAGAAGCATATCAATGTAAAGTAGGAATATAAATCAAAACAAAAGTAGATAAAAATCAGGCAGCAACTGAATGTGCCAAAAAACAAAAGAAAGAATATTAGGTGAAGGATCAGTTGAGAAGGCAAGAAATGTGGAAAATGCATAAATGTAGTTGCATGTACAGAAAATCTTGTAACAACGTCATGTTGATCATGATCAAATGCAGGAATGGTTAAGCAGAGGTGAATCTAAATCAAAAGATGAAAGGTTAATATTGGCAGCCCAAAAGAGTGGACTACATACACGGTGGTTTACAAAGTCCATTGAAGATGTTGGAGGCACAGACTAATGTAGGTTTTGTAAAACAGAATTGGAAGCAGTCGCACATCTTGTAGCTGGTTGTAATATATCAATGGCAAAAGGACTGTTTACTGAAAGGCATAATAATTTGGCAAGACTGCCACATTGAGGATTGTGCAAACATTATGTTATTGAAGTGGCTTAAAAACACTGGAAACATGAGCCACAACGCATCATGGAAAGTGATGAAGTTTATATCACATGGGGTCATCCATTACCAAGAGTTCAAAAAATAGATGTGAGAAAACCAGATATAGTACACCATGAAAAGAAGAGAAAAGTAGCATTGATCATTGAAATTGCTACACTCAGTGACTCAGTGTCTTATGTATAGAGAGACACAAAGTCATAAAATACCAGGATTTGCAGGCAAAAACAAGGCCAATGTGGAAGAAAGATATCCAGACAGTTAAAGTAGTAGTGGGAGCAATAGGTCTTAATAAAAGAATTTACAATCGTACTTAGATATGTTACCGATACATGTAACTCCATACGAATCGCAGAAACAGCACATTGTGGGTGCTAAGAAGATCACTTCTGGCTAACAAAGATTGAAACAATACTAATTTCATGAACTATAATTGTACTTTGACTTAGGAATGGGGTCCATTCCTGTCATGGTGTTAGAAGCACAGATGTCTTGGAGAAATTAAAAAAGAGAGACATATATTTAGTATATTCTATTCTTTTAGGTAAGATAGCCTATTTTGCAAGTGTATATATGATCCCATCTAAGTATAAAAATTAATTGTTGTTGATTATGTTTTCATTTATATGGGATCAAGACTACATCCTGTAAGGAGAGGAATTTTGTATGTCAAGGAAGAAGATGTGAGGACTAGGGTTAAATCAATCCCATAGTCCAAGCAGCTTCTTTGAATATGTATGAAATGTTGACAGGATTAAAAAAGGAAAATAGAAACATAGTAAATGATATAATGAAACTCAAATATAAAGATGTTTAGCAAAGATTAAGATATGGGAAAAGATAGAATAATAATGTAAATGATGATATTAAGGAATATCAGAATAAGATATTATTATGGAAACTGAAAATGGAAAATGCTGAAAATGACAGAAAAGAATTTTACGCAAATATAATGAGTGAACACTATTATATTTATCCCTGGAGAAATTTAGAAAATGAAAAAAGAAATGCATTTAAAATAAGGTTTACATGGAATAAAAATATGTATGAATGTAAAGATTTCACATGGAGATTGACAATAGGTAAATTGCCTGTTAAAACAAATATGTTGGAGGGCTGACGCTGGATATCTTCAGGAATTTGTGAAATACCTGAATGAAAATCTTTGGGGTATTGAGTTTAAGGTAACTTGGCATAAACAAGAGATCACTTTTCTGGATGTCTTAGTTACACGTACCACCTGTAATACATTAGCCAGACAGGTGTTCCGCAAATTCTCTCAATATAACACTCTTCTTCATGCGTCTAGCTTCCACCCCCAACATGTCATCAGGAATATCCCAAAGTCTCAATTTCTTAGAGTCAAAAGAATATGCTCCAGTACTGCCACTCATGAGCATTTCAAATCAGATCTTTGTGCCAGATTCAGAGCCCGTGGTTACAGGGTTGGTGACATCCATATGACCAAGCAGTATGCTGAATCACTCCAGAGAACTGAATTGTTAAAATACAAAGAACAGGTTTCTGCTCAGGGTTCCCGAATTAGGTTAGTTACCACTTATGGTAAAAATACTCAAATCATTTATGAATATAGTTTCTAGACACTGGAACATTCTAAGGGGAGAGGTTCATCTGTTTGATATCTTGGATGACAAATGTGCTTTTTCTTTTCACAGGGGTAGATCCTTGTGTTCTCTGTTTAGTCATTACAAAAGGGTCTGGCAAGAAAAAACATTAACACAAATGACCATTACTGGGCACAAGTTGGTAGGTGGTTATCCTTGTGGTCATTGCTCAAGTTGTTCATATATATGTAAAACTACTTGTTTCACTAGTAAAAACACCCCTAAGGTCTATGATATAGATTTTTTTGACAATTGCAGCTCAACTTGGATTATTTATTTAGCTAGCTGCTCTTGTCAGGCTTTTTATGTGGGACAAACTTCTAGGCCTTTTAGGCTTAGAATTAATGAACACTTGAGTAACATCAGGACACACAAGCAAACCAGTGCTTTATATAAATATATTTCTAACCATCAGACTGGTCTGTTTAGATTTACTATCATTGATTGCATTGTGCATAAAAACAATGACCTACTGGTTTACATCAAGTTTTAAATTTTGTTGTTGTTGTCTTTCGGCTTTTCCCAGTTAGGGGTCGCCACAGCGGAACTCTGGTCCGCTAATGATTGGCAGTAGATTTTCATGAACGCCGAGGTGTCATATTAAAGAAAAAAAGTGGATTGTGAAACTGGGTGGGCCTTTTCATCCCAGTTTAAATGAACAATTTTGAGTGTTTCATGTGTGTTTTATTTTGATTGGTCTCTGCCTTAATTATATGCTTATATATTAATGGGCTGCTTTAGAACATAAAGTTTTTTTGTCACACTGAAGAAGGCTGGTTAGCTGAAACTGGTTTGTGCTGTTATTGTATATGTTTATGCAGCTTGCTATTACTATGCATATTATGTGTATTTTTTAAATACACCTATTTTCAAACAGGACTTGTGCTGGTGCCTTTTTGTTGGTTAAAACAAATATGCCTTACAAAAAGATTCAGGAGAGAGAGAGTAACTACTGTGGGGAACCTGAGATGATGGAACATGTCTTTTTGAATTGTACAAGAGTGAGACAATTATGGGAAAAATTATGTTAAATTAATATTTTGGATGATTTTCAAATTGTAAATGATATAACCATGAATATGATAGAATATCAGTACTATAATATAATGACGAGGAAAAAGGAAGTGAGGAAAATTGATAATAAATGATTCTACATTTTCTGGGTGGTGTGGAATGAAAGAATGAAGGAAATAAAATATAATTGTAAATGGGTATTATCTGAAATTTTGAAGCAGATATTTATTTGGTTGTGGAAAAAAAGAGTGGGGGGATAATTGAAATATATGAAGTTGTATTATGTTTTAATGTAAGATGCAATCAATTGTATATAATGTATATAGTGTAAGCAGTTCATATACATTATTATAATTAATAAAGAACCCCTATTCTTTTTGATATTCACCATGAGCCATGAGATCTTTTACATCTACTTGAGTTACCACCAACTTAAGCAAATGGGACCTAGGTTTAATGTTTCATCCAAAGGATAACACACCCAGGAGTTCTGCACCTCCCTAATGCTGGACTGCAGTGTTACCAATCCAATAACTAGGACTGGAAACAGAACTCACAACCTCTGGTCTTCCAACATCAAAGGAGAATGTGCTACCTGTTGTGCCAGTGATACAGCAAGATTAGAGTTGACATAAAAAGATCTGATTTTGTTTTACAAAAGCCACTTGCCCTTCTACAAAGTAACACAGTGGTATTCCATTTTGTAAGATAATAACATAAAAGTATATAGTGTATTAGACAGGACTTGAAGGTCATATAGATTCCCAGCTGATTCATATGTAACCAGTGGTAGACAGCATCCTAACCACATTTGTAAAGTACCTATTCCAGTAGCTGATCTGGCCACAGGTATTGGGAAGCTAAAGAAACTAAAGAATTTCTAGTTCCAAAAGAAAGTTTTTAATTTATTCTAAACTTCAACTTGATGAAAGGACTTGCTTCAACCAAGCAGGGTGCCAGAGAGCATTGATTGACTTTTTTCCCATTAAAGAATTAGCTGTTGTTTGAACCAGATTAACAGGCAATCAAAATCATTCTG